>NC_090647.1:425538643-425567137 GCF_040937935.1 Hyperolius riggenbachi | reverse complement strand
TAGCGGTAACCTCGTGCTACATAGGGGGTAGCCGCTGCGGAGGATCACATGGCACCAGGACTTAAAAAATAAATAAATAGTGCAATACGCTTTAGCTAGCGGTTCGCTAGCTAAGCAGATGCACAAAGTTGCTCCGGTCCACTGCGATCGCCCATAATAGCCGCCAGTATACGTACCCCCCCCCAGCGTTCCCACGCCTGCGCAGCCGCCCAATCAGCTTCAGGCTTCGTGATGACGGCGATCGGGATTGCGGCTGACGTCGATGACGTCATCTCCGATAGTCACCATGGCAATCCCGGAAGACGATCAGGAAACTGCGCTTTGCGTGGGATCGTGGTGGGGTATGTATAGCCAGCGGCGATTGGCGGGCATGGGGGGGGACCGGAGCAACCTAATACATACGCTTAGCTAGTGAAATGCTAGCTAAAACGTTCAAAAAAATTTGGGGGGGCAAAAAACCTCCTGGCGGACGCAGCGTCAGGAACTGCGTACTGCCAAGGGGGTTAACCGCTTGCGGATCATAGGCTTACATGCCCCTAGTGACCAGGCTATTTTTTACAATTTAGTCCACTGCAACTTTAAAGGCTTGCTGCAGGGCCGTAAAACTCAGCACACAAGTGATTCCCCCTTTTTTTGCTCACCAACAGAAATTTCTGTTGGTGGGCCTTGATCACTGCAGGGATGTTTGTTTATTTTTATTTTTTTTATTATTTTTCTTCCCAGCCCTCTCTCTCCCCACCAGCCAATCATCGCGATCGGCTGTCATAGGCATCAGCCTATGACAGCTGATCTCTCCTGATGCTCTGTAAGGGACACCTGAGTGACACAGCTGTCCCCATTACACTGCTGCCTTAGATTGCAGTGCTGCACATTGTAAATAGACGGCTATTCGCTGTCTAACAGTCTCCTAGCTGTGAATGCCAATGGGAGATGCTCAGTCATTCAAGTGGAGATGTGCACGCATTGGCACGCAAGATCTCCTGTAAAACCGCGCTCCAGGACTTCACTCCAATTGCCATTGAGCGGTCATGGGACGGTCGCTGCTTCCACATCAATTTGCGTGGAGTGGTCCGCAACCAGTTAAACATCACATACACAGACTCAGGGTGATGAGGAGACATCGTAAAATCAGATTTCAAACGTAACTTAGGCAGAGTATATAAGCTATTTGTTATAGGCTTAAAGAGTAACTGTCAGGCTGCAAAAGCTAATTTAAACCTCTATCCTCCTGTGTTAAACAGTTTAGAAGGAAGCCAAAAAGGCAATACTGAAGTTAAAAATCTCTCTTACTTTTGATGTGTGCTGAACAGCAAGGATGTTAGACACAAGCTCTTAAAAGGACGACAGGCCGCATACCATACTGCAAAGCATTCTGGGGCTGCTTGGGTCCTCCCCTCGGCTGCTAGTGAGAAGTCACAGGCTCATGTTACAACAGCCAGCACTGAAAAATCTCCGGGCAGAGTATACTACAGGAGTCCGCTATTGTTCCTAGCTACATGGCTAATTAATATTCACTGCACAGTTGTGTTGTATTGTTTCTGAGTGGAATCATCAGGAAGCAGGCAAGACATGATGACACATTTGGCTTCATACAAGACAGACAAACATGGAACCTGCCATGAGCTGTCAGGAGCATCATCCTCTGCAAATACTATATAAAAATTCTGTGAAATCCAAACGTGGACAGTGAAATGCATATGTAATGTAAGTACAGCCAATCTTTAGCTACTGATATATGTGTTTTTTTTTCTCTGAGACCTTATACCTAACAGCTCCTCTTTAAAAGAATACTGGCATTTAAAGAGACTGTAATAAAAAAAAAAAAAAAAAGTCCCCTGGGGGGTACTTGCCTCGGGAGGGGGAAGCCTCAGGGTCCTAATGAGGCTTCCCCGGTCCGTGTAGCTGCAGGCAATCCAGCGCTGGTTCCCCTGAAGAATCCCGCAAACCTGGCAAGCCTAACAAGGCTAATATATTTACCTTCCCTGGCTCCATCAGGGGAGCTGTTGTGGCCCTTAGCACGGAGATAGGCAGAAATAGCTAATCTCTGTCGGGTCCGCTCTACTACGCAGGTGCAGTAGACTTGCGCCTGCACAGTAGAGCGGACCGACAGCAATCGGCTATTTCTGCCTCTCTCCAAGTGGAGAGCTGATATATAAGATAAATATATAGATAAATATTTACATCCCGCTGTTCGGAGGGGCACAGCGAGACCCCCGTACGACCCCGGAGGATGGGCGAAGCCTCGATAGGACCCGGAGGCTTCCCCCACCCGAGGTGAGTACCCCCCAGGGGAACTTTTTTTTTTTTAGTTACAGGTTTTCTTTAAAACCCCTCTTACCAGCACAAGGAATACAATGAATTATGGCATTAAAAATCATCTCGCTAGCACACAAAATAAAAAATAAGAATTGTGGAATTTAAAACCTCGTACCAGCACGAGAAGTTAGAATCCTTGTTTAAACCTTCATCTACAGTTTTGAACCAATTTATAAATTTTGTCTAGTTAGTCTTTCTTTACAAAATTTATAGCTGCCCATTAATACAGTGATCAAAGATCACTTAACCTCCTGGGCAGTATGCCCGACACTGTGTCGGGCAAGAAAAAATAGCTAAAAGCGGTATGCCTGAGTGTCGGGCATGCTGCTCAGGAAGTTTTCTAGAGCAGTCTGTGCTCCCAGAATAGGTTAGCTAGCTAGAGGTGCACCAGTATAGAGTCCCTCCTCACCGATAACTCCCCCCCCCCCCCCCCTCCCATCTCCCTCTGCAGTGATAGCAGGTGGCTGGTGCCGTTACTCACCGTGCCTCTCATCTGTGTCAATTCTATCACCCACTTTGGCGTTCTCTATCCACAGTACTGGGACGTGGCATGACATCAAGCTGCATCCCAGTACTGGGTGGGGACAAAAGACCAGAGCGGTTGATCGGCATGGACAAGAGGCATGGTGAGAAACAGCCCCAGTCACCTGCTATCACTGCAGAGGGAGAGAAAGAGAGAGAGGCATGGATGCAGAGAGAGAGGGGGAAATCAGCCACCCATTATCGCTGCAGAGGGAGGGAGTCAGAGAGATGGGGGGGGGGGGGAGAATCGCTGGGGAGGAGATCGGTGAGGGGGGGCACCTATTCTGGGTCTCTTGTAGCTAGCTTCTCTATACTGGGGCATTCATAGCTAGCTAACTATACTGGGGCACCTAAAGCTGGTTAACTATAATAAGGCACCTAAAGCTGGATAACTATACTGGAGCACCTATAGCTGTTTAACCACTGCCTGGGGCACTTATAACTGGCTAACCTATACTAAGGGCACCTATACTTGGTTACCTATACTGGGGGCACTTATACTCACCATTGGCGTGCTGATGCCTTGTTGAGTACCTCAGATAGTGACATGTTCACTGGCTATTGGTGGTGTTGATGCCAGGGTCATTCACCGTTAACATCTGGCAGCAAACCATTTTTTATTTTTTTTGCATTGGATTCAATACAGTAACCTGCAGGGAATTACCGAAGACAGATGAGCACTGCACAGTGGGTGACATAGGACAGGTAATGTATAAGTGCACACACAAGCATTTATACACTAGGGTGGCAGCGGCGAGGCAGCATACACAGCCCATTCTCGAGAGATTTCATGCTGAAATCAACTGGGAGTCAGCCTGCGGTGTATGGGCAGCAGTCAGATCTCTCTCTAATCAGATGCGATCAGAGAGAAATTGGCTCTTGGTTGAATCTGCCCATCATTGCTTAAAGGACAACTGAAGTAAGAGGGATATGGAGGCTGCCATATTTATTTACTTTTACGCAATACCAGTTGCCTGGCTATCCTGCTGAACCTCTGTCGCTAATACTTCTAGCCATAAACTCTGTGCACACGTTGCGTTGTAACGTGTAGCAATATTTAGAAAGTGCTGCATGCTGTGCGTTTAGCAATAAATCTGCTGCGTTGTGTGTTGCACATGCTCAGTAATTTTTTTTATGTAACGCATGCGCCGTTTGTTCCATCACTGTGTGATGAAAATGGCGCACCAAACGCAGGACTAAAGAACGTACTATAACGTCCAAGTTATAGTCTTTCAATGCGTTGCATTAGGGGGTGGGGCACGTTATGCGACCTTAACATCGCATCAAACGCACCGTCCCACTGTGAAAGAGGCCTAAAAAGGAAATAATTATGCCAGCCTCCACACCTCTCACTTCAGTTGTCCTTTATACTGTATCCCCATAAGCAGCAATGTGTGGGCAATGGGAGATCAGTATTTTTTTTTTTTTTTTTTGCTGTTAATAGTGAACATGTACTGGTTCATACACTCACACAGAGTTTGTCCTGTTTCTTCCACAAATTCCTTTGGGGCATTTTGCACAAATGATCATATAGAACAGGTTAAATCTCGCTTCAGACCTCATAAATAGCAGGGGCATGTGTGCTCCTGCTAAAACGCCGCTATCCCGCGGCTTAACGGGGGTCCCTGATCCCCCAAATCCCCTTGGTGCAGCGGGGGAGCGCTTCCTGGTTGGGGCAGGGCTAACCGCCACAGCCCTGCCCCACGCGCGTCTGCCAGCGCGTATCTCCGCCTCTCCCCGCCCCTTTGTCCTACTTCATTGAGAGGGGCGGGGGAGAGGCGGCGATGTGCCGCTGATAGACGCGACTGGAGGCAGGGCTGCGGCGGTTAGCCCTGTCTCCAGGAGCGACCAAATGTACGACTAAGTCTTGCGGGGGGGATTTGGGGACCCCCGTTTAGCAGCGCGATGGCGGTTTAGCAGGGGCACACATGCCCCTGCTAACTTTGAGCTCTGAAGCGAGATTTATTCTCGCTTCAGAGTCTCTTTAAGATGGGTTCACACATCAGACCATAGTCTTTGGAAAATGAAAGTTCACAGACCAATTTTACCCCCTTCCATGTAGTATGAGAGCCATACCTACACAGTCTATTCTATTGAGCTGAACTCCCCATCAGATAGAAATCTTTGCAAGATGCTGTACACATGCAACAGATAAGTATCTGCAAAAGATCCGTTCCTGCAAAATGCATTCAAGTCTATGATATCTGTAGATCCTCATACACACCTTGTTTAACAGACATTCATCTGCAGCATGTGTAGGTGATCTTCTGTGAGCTGGCTGATAGAAATGGTTTCAGCAAACTTTTTAATGTTCCTATTCAAGGGGAGAAAGCTTGGCCTAGACTGTCTTAAACAGTAGTAATTCATAAATCATAACTTCTGCTACAAAAGAAGCACAATGTTCAGATAAATGCATTACAAGATTTTGTGTCAAATGTATAAGCAGAGACAGACATTCATGGAGTGCTTATCAGCAAAACAGTTGATGGGTTGTATTTGAGTCGGATTACCTCTCAAGGAGTATAGGGATAGTTGAATTGTTGTTTGATAACAGCTAACTACTCAGTCAGAAAGTAGGGGGGAAGAGACATATCCTTAAATATTGCTAGCTGCCTGACTGTTAGGTTGATTCCCTTCTTTCACAACTTTCTGAGACAGTAACCCAGAACAAGAATGTAGAACAGATTACTTCACTCAGGTTTGACACTAATGGCTGCAAGCCTGTTCCAGGTGGAGTTAAAACATAACATGAGTAGAATTGCTGTTCAAATTCAGGATCCATTATTCAGAAACCCGAATAATGCTGACCACAACACTTCACCATCCTAAGCTAGTGGACAGGGTCACAGTTTAATTACGGTAGCATGTGGTATTTTTAAACTATAATGGCCAAAAACGAGAACATTTTTTCTTAATTATTCCTGTTAAATTGCATTTGGAATAAAATCATTCTTAGCATAATGTACCACACCCAAAGAAAGCCTAATTGGTGGTGGAAAAAACAAGGTATAGATAATTCCTTTGTGATAAGTAGTGATAAAGTTATTGGGGAATGAAAGGGAGGAACACTGAAATGAGAAAATTCCTCTCGTACATAACGTGAAAAATACCCGCGGGCTGAAATGGTTAAAGTACTTTTAAGAGGGAAAAAAAAAGAGGAATTTTTACTTTAAACATTGCTGGTTAAATTGTGGAGATATTTCCTTTATGCCAGATGTCCACAACTCCTTATAGCGAAAATGACAGAACTAAATATTCCAGCATTTATTCCTTTGTTTTATATTTGTAAACCTCTATCAGTGCAAAATACCATAACATCTGCTGGAGTCAGTAAGGCTTGGAAAGCAACATGATTGGAACCCATGAAGCTAAAATTTTAATTCTACATACATGTAGGTATAATCTCCTATTAAAAAGGTAAAATGTAAAAATACGTGGTAACTAGCAGCTCTGCTTCTTATTTAATACTAGAAATAATTTATGCCCCTGTTGCAGTTGAGATTCCATCTAATCTCTAAATTGGGCTTTCAGTTTCCTACTGAAGAATTAAATACACCTTCCCCCGTAAATGTGGAAAGCTTTATCTTTTTTGCTGGTATTACCAAGAAGCAGACATTGATCCAAACCGTGAATGTGTGTGCATAATTACATCTTCTACTGAAAGCTGCATTATCATTTATAAAATTGTTTATTGTGTTATCTCAGTGCAGATTATTTTTATCAGTTTGAATCATTTTGTACAGTATGAAATCTGGTTTTAAACTGCTATTTGTATTAAAAATAACATGTATAACAGATGTCATGCTGATTCAGAGTAATTTGAAAAACTTTGGATGTTGGGAACTTTTACGCAGTCTAGTAGCACCACTGTTGGGGGAGTGAGAAATTTTATAATTTACTGATGTAGATTATGGATAAATATTTTTCCTTTTGTGAGCTGGGCAGGTATTGTTTCCATACGTACAATAAAGGTGCCCGGGAATAATGGATGCCGGTAATAGCAGCGATAGTAGAATTTTACTGATATTTCACTATCCCCAATAGTTTACAATCAGTAATTATACTGATATTCTATTAACCCTCCCCATCTGTGCTTAACACTAACCACCCCCACCTACTCTTAACACTAAACCAAGCTAGGCCAAGCCAGGTCGGTAATTAAAAAGCCCAGTGTAGCCAAACACCAGTGCACTATTGGTCTCAATGAGCCACTTGTGATAGCATTACTGTCATCATGCCTGTAAAAGTTCTGCTACATAGGAACACCATTGCTACTTTTTTGGTGCCTTGGTCGCTTGCTAAATTTTTTTTCCAGGCTCTGCTGGCACCCATTTTTTTTTATGTGGGACCGGTTGTAGCCACTAATCACGACTTTTAAAATGGACGCCTACAGTACTTCCCAGGTGCCTATGGGGCCCAAATTTGCCGCTTAGCATTTTTTTCTGCCATCATGCATTTTTCACCAATCTGCATAAATATGAAGACTAGTGTCTAGTTTGCCATCTGTGTAACAGGGGTGTGGGGCGAGTGTGGTGTGTATTGATAGGTGGGTATAAGCTGTTGGATAGTTTTGCACCTATAGGCTGCTTAAACTAGCCCAGCTTGAATTTAAATATGGAGTTTCCAATAATTCAGTTGTGTAGTTCTTTAGTTCTAAAAATCAGGCCTGGATTTACATCACAGGAGCCTATAGGCACAGATGTCCTGGCACCCTAGACTTTGCTTTTCATGAACCTACAAACCCCCGCTGAACCACACTGCAAGTGTGCTGGCTGTCCCAGCTGTCATTTCTTCCTTACTTCCCTTGCCCATCATAGGTAGCTACAGGTGCTTATATTAGTATTAGGTAGCCAGAGGTATTGTCAATATTAAGTAGCCAGTGGTGCCCTCAACTAAAGGGAGATCTGGTCAGTGGAATGCCGAGAGCAGGGTGAGTAACCTCTCATGTACGCTTTGCTCAAAACTCTGCATAGGGAAAGAAGGGGGGAGGCATTCGGGAGGGAAGTGAGCCGCCTTTCCATTCATCAGGTGCCTGTAGGCACATGCCTACATTGCCTAATGGTTAATCCAGCCCTGCTAAGAATATCTTTTTTTTCTGATATTTTTATCACAGCATTTAACATAAGTATATGAAACATTTGAAGAAACGGACTCAAATTGGCAGAGGAAAGTCCATTGCTAATGTGCAAAACTGGAAGCTTGCCGACAAGAGAAGTGAACTTAGTGAGATGTAGAAGAGCTACTTGAGAGCTCACTTAGGTTCTGGCAAAATTTGATGACTATAGAATCATAATTGTTCTTAAGGTAAACGCATTTAATGACAGTGTGTGTGCGCATTAGATGTTGCCCAAATTATAATGCATTGTGATTTATTTATTTAACAACAATCTGCAGCTTTTGTAAATTATGTCCAAGCTCTTGTGGAATTCAATGCCAAGACCGTGGTGGAAAAGGCACACATGCTTAGGATTATATGCTCATGAGTATCATCTATGGTTGCTAACAGTAGCTTCCATCAGTGGATTGAGCAACCATGATAGCACACTGATGCTGGTCATCGATGCTAGTCTTTGCTGAGGAGGGGAGTAGGGAAAGAAAACTAAATTCCTCAACATTGAGTTATGTTAATACTGAACACTGCAGTGACCCTATAGTTCTCTGCAATAATTTGTTTTATTTGCCTAACCACAAGTGGGAAGTACTACTAACATGCCCAGTGTATGACTTACAGGAAATCACCAGTCTCACTTCAGATCCTATATCCCAATCTCCACCACACTGTTCACCTACAGAAAAGCCTCTACTTAAACCGGAGACTGTATGCATGTACTTGACTTAAGTTGCCATCAGGACTTGTTCATGCAATAATACCACATTTGTAAATTGCTCGTCTCCCATTAGGCTAGAAAGTGAATAAGCTTGTCTCAGATCATTACAAAGTGATGTGCTACAGGAGAAAGTCCTGTAGCCATAAATGCCAGACAAAAAAAAATGGCTTTTCAATTTTGATTTAATCACCTCCGATTTTGATCGGATGTGGCAAGGCATTATAAAAAAAGGTAGGGGCAGCATGACAGAAGGTTCTGGCTCCACAGGATTTCTTGCTGGATGATCATGTTGAGCTTGTTGATCTGAGGTTGTGGGAGGTGTGATGCAGTTGTACAAATGCTTCAAGTATCCGTGGACTAAGGGCCCTTTCCCATAAGTAGTTGGTAGGCAGTGAAGACTGTCAAACTCTCAACTGCTTGCTTGCTGCTTGGTAAATGCCCATTACTGCATGGTAAATTCTCACTGAGCACACAGTTCAGCAGCCCATGTGAAAGGGCCTTCAGTCATACAGAGATTTGAATGTTAGCAAGCCAATTTTGATGGGTAGCCAGTGGTGTGAGCAAAGAATTGGTGTTGTGTGGCAATGGCAGGATTGGCTTGATAACAGCCTTGTGGCAGCATTCTGTACTAGCCACAGCGAAGGATCGGTGTAATGTGACAGTGGTGAGGCTGGTTTGTTAGCAATCAGGCAGCAGCATTCTGCACTAATTGCAGGTGGAGCAGGTCCTTTTTGTAGAGACCTGCATAAAGGGCATTGCAGTAGTCCATTCGTGATGTGATGAAAGCGTGAAGTAGGGTTGGAAGACCCTCGGGGGGAATCAGATGTTTAATTTTTTTCATGTTCTTCAGATGAAAGTAGGAAGATTTGACTATAGATGAAATTTGGTTTTTAAAACTCAATTCCCCATCGATTAACACACCAAGGCTATGCACAAGGTTGGAGCTGTTTATGTCTGAATTCCCTATTCTGATTGGTGTTGATTTAGGATAGAGCTGTTTTGATGCCAAGCGCTGGTTTTGGACAACAAGGACCTCAGTTTTGTCTCACCAGGGACATAGGACATCCTTTTCAGAGGATGGGGAGGGCATTTTTACTAAAAAGTGGAGAGGACCTACATAAAATATTGCTCACTAGAGAAGCATATTGCAATTCAATTCAAGTCACTTTATTGTCATTGTGTAACACAACGAAATTTCTATGTAGGCAAACGCTTCGCTGGTGACTTAAAGGACACCTGAAGAGAGGGATATGGAGGCTGCCATATTCATTTCCTTTTAAGTAATACCAGTTGCTTGGCTATCCTGCAGAACATCTGCTTCTAATACTTTTAGCCATAGACCCTGAACAAGCATGCAACAAATAAGGGGTTTCTGAAATTGTCAGATCTGACTGAATTAACTGCATGCTCGTTTCTGGTGTGATTCAGACACATCTGCAACTAAATAGATCAGCAGGGCTGCCAATCAACTGGAATTGTTTAAATAGAAATATGACAGCCTCCATATTATTCTCACTTCTGTTGTCCTTTAATGCAAAGTAGGTCTGTTTAATAGCCCCACTTGTATCTATTAAAAATTCCCTGCTCACTTTTATTTTATCTCTGTATGTATTTTTATATGTAATTTTGCACACATTCTTTAATGTAGTTTTGTACTTTTATTAATGTAGTTTTGTACTTTTATTGCACATCCTAGGCCTTTTCCATGACCTTCGTCAGATGGAGTGCTTCCTGTTTGGTTGGGGTGGAGTCCAGGATTTAAAAAGACTAGATCTGTCAATGTGGATTGACTTTAAGTATGGATCTAGGGGCTGAACATAAAAACAATGGTGCATGAGCCAGCCCGGGGCCCCGGGAACTCTCACTGTCCGGGGCCCCAGAACCAGCATCTAACACCATATGTGAGCGCAGCCAAACCCTTGGAGCTGCCACCCCCAAGGCCTGTCTCCTGCTGCTCTAAAACTTACCAAACACACAAATGGAGAAACTCACTCTCAAACAGTTCTCTGCTGCTTTATAAAGCCTGCAGGCTGCTTATAAGCCAATGAGAAGTGCACACATATATTACACCTAGCTTGCAGTGATTAATCAAACAGAAGCTGAGCAAGTCAGCCAGTCAGTTGAAGAGGGCTTCAGTTGCATATAGACAATGGCTATATGACCAGCAGGGGGCACCAGCGTGCAGGATATTCCCTCTCATCTGCCCCCCTCCTAACTAAACTGCATGGGATACTACAATAAAAATGTTTTTAATTTTATTGTAGTATCCCATGCAGTTTAGTTAGGAGGGGGGAAGATGAGAGGGAATATCCTGCACGCTGGTGCCCCCTGCTGGTCATATAGCCATTGTCCATATGCAACTGAAGCCCTCTCCAACTGACTGGCTGACTTGCTCAGCTTCTGTTTGATTAATCACTGCAAGCTAGGTGTAATATATGTGTGCACTTCTCATTGGCTTATAAGCAGCCTGCAGGCTTTATAAAGCAGCAGATAACTGTTTGGGAGTGAGTTTCTCCATTTGTGTGTTTGGCTAGGGGCTGAACATGACAACTGATTCTGCTGCTGGTTGTCAAATTGAAGCTTTTGAATTTCAGGCATTTTTAACCACTCTGGCGGTAATCCCGAGCTGAGCTCAGGTAAGAAAAAAATTAGCTAGGAGCGGTAATCTCGAGCTCAGCTTGAGGTAGCTAAAATCTATGGCTCGGTGTCTTACCTGAGCCCCCACACGCGATCCTGCAGGACTCCATGTGTCTCTCCCTGGCCACCGGGATCCCTAGCTTCTATCTTGTTCCCAGTGGCCAATCAGCGGCAGTGTGGAGCAGCATTAGGTCATCAGCAATGGCGCCTAAATTTAAAGTAGACCCAATCTCTCACGCAGGACAGAAGAAGAAGAACAACCCTGTCTTTATGCACAGAGTTTAGCCTGTCTAATCCCACCTCTAGGCCCGATTGCTAGCACAGGGCACAAGGGAAACAAAGAAGTCCAAAGTTACACTTACTAGTAACTGAATTTCCATGTAGTACCACATGATGGAGGCTGGAGATTACTTTCCCTTCCTGAAAGGGACAGGAAATGCAGTAAGGCTTTAAAAACACGTCACACCATGCAGACCTCAGTGTATTTTCCGATTACCTTGTCATATTGCATGTGTACATAATCTCCACTTTACTCACCATTCTGGGCGGGTATTAGTAGACCCATCATGTGGTAATACATGGAAATTCAGTTACCGGTAAGTGTAACTTTGGACTTCCATTAGTCCCACATGATGGGGGCTGAAGAGACTTCCAGATTACTACCTCCTCAGGGAGGGACCACAGTGGACAGAACCTTCCTTCCGAAAGCCATATCTGAACTAGTATAAGCTAATGAAATGGTTTGAGTCAACCAGTTGCTTAAAGTGGGTTTAGAAGCTTTAAACCCTTTTCTTGCACCTTGAAACTGTAAAAGAAGGTTACTGTCCTTCCTCCAATCTTTGGTCCTATCTAGATAGGTTAACAAACATCTCCCAACATCCAGTGTGGAAAACTTCTCACCTGGACTTTTCGGATTCGAACAAAAAGATGGCAAGACAAATTTCTTGCTCTACATGAAAAGAAGATACCACTTTCGGCAAAAACTCTGGAGGAAGTTTAAAAACTACCCTTTGTTCTGAAATAGTTATATACGGAGCTGAAATACATAACGCCTGTATTTCTCCTATCCATCTAGCTGACGTAATTGCAATAAGGAAGCACATTTTCCAGGAAAGGTATTTCAGGGGAATGTCTTGTAAAGGCTCAAACAGTTCACCAGTCAACATGTTTAAGACTAAATTTAAATCCCAAGGAGCCATTGCTTTCGGCTTGACATCCAATTTCCGTTTAATGGCTAACAAAATGCTTAATTAGCGGATCCTCCGCTATGGAAACGTCCAAAAAGACTGATAACGCTGCAATATGGACCTTGAGCGTACTCAACTCAAGGCCCATATCAAACTCGTTTTGCAAAAAATCCAGAACATTGGGAATTGATAATTTCTCAATAAACCCTTGTTTGTCTAGATTAGATCTACAAAAAGATTTTCAAATACGAAGATAAATGTCAGAAGTGACTTGCTTCCTGGATTGAAGTAGAGTCTCAATTACCTTCCCTGAAACTTCTTTCCTTTGAAGGATTAGCCTTTCAATAGCCAGACCATCAGAGCCAATTGCTCTGGATTTAGGTGATTGGCTGGTCCCTGACTTAACAGGTCCTGACTCACAGGCAGCTTCCATGGTTCCACAATCGAAAATGACAGGAGCATCGAGAACCAAGCCCTTTTGGGCCAATACGGGGTCACTAGTATGACCTGAGCTCGATTGAAAACGATCTTTTGAATCACTTGACCTATCAGGTTTAGTGGTGGAAATGCAAATCTGTTTTCCATCCCACAATCCTGCAGGAACGCAAGATAAGAACCGAGGAAGGTGCGTGTTTTTGTGAGTTGCGAAGAGGTCTATTGATGGGTAACCCCATCTGTTGCAGTTTAGGCTGAAGACTTGAGGGTTCAGACTCCACTCACCCTGCCTCAGACTTTGTCGACTTATAAAATCGGTTAACTAATTTACTTTTCCTTTTAGATGGACTTCCCTTAGTGACCTCACTGTCTTTTCTGCCCAGGCAAAGATGATCCAAGCTAAGGCTATCAGAGGTAAGATATCGCTGTGCGATTGTCTGACATGATCATAACGTCTAGTCCTACCAGATGAACTTCGAATTCCCTTAGGACATTCCCTTAGGACATACCAAATGGCTAGAAGCGCTTTGTGGTTTGAGGAAAAAGGAACTTTCCAGGGGAGACCAAAGACCCTGAACTAGTTGGGACCTGAAGTGAGCCCCCCAACCTTGTCCGCAGGGGCGCCTACAGCCACTGGCACTAAAGGCAGCTGCTTGGAGCGGCATGAAGCTGCTTGGAGCGGCATGAAGGAAGGGGGGGCGCGCTGCTGCGGGGGAGGCTGATCGGCCCTATTACAATCAGCTGCGGCTGCTCTGATCGTGGTTTATTTACACCACGTGCTCTGCCGCTTGTATCCACGCCCCCCCGCCCAGGCCCAGCCAATAGACTTGCAGCCAGGAAATCCCTAGAGTCCCACCCACTCAACCTCCTCCTAATCCCCTGTCCCGCCCCTCTCCTAGCAGCAGCCGCACGATTTGTTTACTGCGTGCATGCGGTGCCGCCTCTAACTCCGCCCACCCACCAGCCAGAAGTTCGGGTCCCTGGGCAGGCTGCCCATCCACCATGCTTCCCCTGTGTCCCCCTGAGTGTGTGACCAGCTGGCAGAGGTGAGCTCTAGGGGGGAGACTGGGATCAGCACAGCAATGCTGATCAGTGCAGAGGAGAGAGGAGGAGGAGGCAGCTGTGCACCCAGAGCTGTGTATATCGGCATTGTAACGTGAGCAGCAGAACGATGCTGGTATACACAGCTCTGAGCAGCTCACAGCGCAAAGCTGCCTGTCTGGAGACTGACACTGACACACATCCCCTGACCCCTGCTCTTATCAGCTCTGCTGCTGCCAGGAGATCCTTACTCCTGATAAAAACCCTCGCTGACCGTCATGTGCTGGGGGGGAGGGGAAGCAACAAATAGCTGCATACATGCTAACAGTGGGGGGGAAGGGTGGGGGAGATGAAAAAGGGCACACAAGTTAAAGCAGTTATCTAGGACTTCGCTCTGGGTGCCCATGATACATCTAGCCATGATAGGCAGATCAACCAAGAGACAGATTTCTCTCTGAACGAATCTGATCAGAGAGAGATCTGTCAGCTGCCCATACACCACAGTCTGATTCCCGATCAATTTCATGCTGAAAATGATCAGGAATTGGTCTTGTGACGCCGCATTTGACCGCCCGACGCTGTCCCCTAATGTAAATTGTGTCCCCAGGTGCCCTTTTCAGTATAGGTTACCTGGCAGTGTCCATCTCTGCTCTGCCTCACATACATGTGCCCTACGTGGTTGCCGGCGTATACGTGGGTGTGTATGTGGCATCACACAGGCACCCACATATACGCTGGTAACCACGCGGGGCGTGTGTATGTGAGGCAGTGCGGAGACGGAGCCATTGGTGGACACAGACAGGTAACGTATACTGCACGTTACCATTATTTTTTGGTGAAAGATTGCTGCATTAAGATTTAACATTGCAGCATTATGATTTATGGTGAAACATTGCAGCATTAATGTACCCCTGACGCCAGTATTTTTAATATGTTTTCCTCCCTGGTGCTGTGTGACTAGCAAACGGCGTCATCCTCCCACCTCCAGCACTCCCTGCGGCCCCCGTTCTGACATCACATATGGGCAGGGAGGAAGTGGCAGTTCTTCCTCCCTGTGCCCGTGCTCAACTCAGCCCCTTCCACCTGCCGCTTTAGTTCCCGTTATGATCTGCTGCAGACAGCGCACAGGGGAGCTGTGCTGTGTGCGGCCTTGTGGTGATAGAGGTTGAAAGGATATCCGACCTCAATAATCACAAGTCCGCACACAGTCCAGCTCCGCAGCCCGCTGTGTGCAGTGGTTCATAAGTGGAACCAGAGCGGCAGGTGGAGGGGGCTGCATTATGGATGGGCAGAGGGGACGAGGAACTGCCAATTTCTCCCCGTCCATATTTGAAGTTCTGCTCAGTCGAAGATTACGACTGAGCAGAATGGGGTCTACAGGGGGCACAGGAGGGCGAGGATGGTGCTGTGTGCTAGTCACACAGCACCAATAACGTTAACGATATTAAAAATATCGGGACCAAGGTCTGGGTCAGGGGTACTTTAAGATTATTTTCATGGGGGGGGGGGGGGGGGCGCCACAGGTTTTCTTGCCTGGAGTGACAAAATGGCTAGAGGCGCCCCTGCTTGTCCGCTTGCATCTGTAGTAATGACTACTTGATGCCTCGTTAACCAAGGAACCCCCTTTTCTAGATTCTCTGTTTTCAACCACCACTGAAGGGAATCTACTACTGGGCTTGATACCCAAAATGGATTGTCCAGGGAGTCCTGAAGACCATCCCATTGCAACAGGAGACTTAGTTGTAAGATCCTGAATCTTGCCTGAGCCCAGGGGCGCCTACAGCCACTGGCACTAAAGGCAGCTGCTTGGAGCGGCATGAAGCTGCTTGGAGCGGCATGAAGGAAGGGTGGCGCGCTGCTGCGGGGGAGGCTGATCGGCCCTATTACAATCAGCTGCGGCTGCTCTGATCGTGGTTTATTTACACCACGTGCTCTGCCGCTTGTATCCACGCCCCCCCGCCCAGGCCCAGCCAATAGACTTGCAGCCAGGAAATCCCTAGAGTCCCACCCACTCAACCTCCTCCTAATCCCCTGTCCCGCCCCTCTCCTAGCAGCAGCCGCACGATTTGTTTACTGCGTGCATGCGGTGCCGCCTCTAACTCCGCCCACCCACCAGCCAGAAGTTCGGGTCCCTGGGCAGGCTGCCCATCCACCATGCTTCCCCTGTGTCCCCCTGAGTGTGTGACCAGCTGGCAGAGGTGAGCTCTAGGGGGGAGACTGGGATCAGCACAGCAATGCTGATCAGTGCAGAGGAGAGAGGAGGAGGAGGCAGCTGTGCACCCAGAGCTGTGTATATCGGCATTGTAACGTGAGCAGCAGAACGATGCTGGTATACACAGCTCTGAGCAGCTCACAGCGCAAAGCTGCCTGTCTGGAGACTGACACTGACACACATCCCCTGACCCCTGCTCTTATCAGCTCTGCTGCTGCCAGGAGATCCTTACTCCTGATAAAAACCCTCGCTGACCGTCATGTGCTGGGGGGGAGGGGAAGCAATAAATAGCTGCATACATGCTAACAGTGGGGGGGAAGGGTGGGGGAGATGAAAAAGGGCACACAAGTTAAAGCAGTTATCTAGGACTTCGCTCTGGGTGCCCATGATACATCTAGCCATGATAGGCAGATCAACCAAGAGACAGATTTCTCTCTGAACGAATCTGATCCGAGAGAGATCTGTCAGCTGCCCATACACCACAGTCTGATTCCCGATCAATTTCATGCTGAAAATGATCAGGAATTGGTCTTGTGACGCCGCATTTGACCGCCCGACGCTGTCCCCTAATGTAAATTGTGTCCCCAGGTGCCCTTTTCAGTATAGGTTACCTGGCAGTGTCCATCTCTGCTCTGCCTCACATACATGTGCCCTACGTGGTTGCCGGCGTATACGTGGGTGTGTATGTGGCATCACACAGGCACCCACATATACGCTGGTAACCACGCGGGGCGTGTGTATGTGAGGCAGTGCGGAGACGGAGCCATTGGTGGACACAGACAGGTAACGTATACTGCACGTTACCATTATTTTTTGGTGAAAGATTGCTGCATTAAGATTTAACATTGCAGCATTATGATTTATGGTGAAACATTGCAGCATTAATGTACCCCTGACGCCAGTATTTTTAATATGTTTTCCTCCCTGGTGCTGTGTGACTAGCAAACGGCGTCATCCTCCCACCTCCAGCACTCCCTGCGGCCCCCGTTCTGACATCACATATGGGCAGGGAGGAAGTGGCAGTTCTTCCTCCCTGTGCCCGTGCTCAACTCAGCCCCTTCCACCTGCCGCTTTAGTTCCCGTTATGATCTGCTGCAGACAGCGCACAGGGGAGCTGTGCTGTGTGCGGCCTTGTGGTGATAGAGGTTGAAAGGATATCCGACCTCAATAATCACAAGTCCGCACACAGTCCAGCTCCGCAGCCCGCTGTGTGCAGTGGTTCATAAGTGGAACCAGAGCGGCAGGTGGAGGGGGCTGCATTATGGATGGGCAGAGGGGACGAGGAACTGCCAATTTCTCCCCGTCCATATTTGAAGTTCTGCTCAGTCGAAGATTACGACTGAGCAGAATGGGGTCTACAGGGGGCACAGGAGGGCGAGGATGGTGCTGTGTGCTAGTCACACAGCACCAATAACGTTAACGATATTAAAAATATCGGGACCAAGGTCTGGGTCAGGGGTACTTTAAGATTATTTTCATGGGGGGGGGGGGGGGGGGGCGCCACAGGTTTTCTTGCCTGGAGTGACAAAATGGCTAGAGGCGCCGCTGCCTGAGCCCATTTCACTGCAGGAATGCAGGACATTTTCCCCAGTAGTGACATTACTTATCTGATAGACACTTTCTTTGCAGAGAGGAACTGCTCAACTTTCACAATCAGAAACACCACTTTGTCTTGAGGAAGGAACGAAGTCTGAACCCTCGAGTACAACACTATTCCCAAAAAAACCTCTTTGGTCTGGGATCAAGTCTGATTTTTTTACATTTATCAACCAGCCTGCGTTCATCAAGACATGCTGAACCAGTACAATCTTTTCCTGAAGAGAAATCGCATCCCGAGCCGTCAATAACAGATCGTAGAGATATGGGGCAATGATTATTTCCTTTAACCTCAGATATGATATCACCTCCGTCATCAACTTGGTGAAGATTCGAGGAGCTGCAGACAGTTCGAACAGCAATGCTTTGAATTGCAGATTTACCAACGTGGACTGAACCTATACTGCAGCCCTCAAAATATTTCCGGTAGAACCAGTGAATCGGAATGTGATAGTATGCATCTGTGAGGTCTATCGATGCGAGAAAACTATCTTTCTGAAGAAGAAGAATTGTGGACGCTAATGTCTCCATCTTGAATTTGCGATATTTTGTGTACTGGTTCAGGTATTTTAGATTTATGATTGGTCGGAATTCCTCATTGAGCTTTGGGACCAAAAAAAAATTGTAGAGAAGTAGTGTGAGAGAATGCGGAAAAGCCACCGCGTGTCCTGATAGCAAGGAGGCTGATTCCGCGTCCAATGCGGCGGTTTGCACGTGGAAGCGTGCATCTGGTAACATGGCAGAATGCGGAAAAGCCGCCGCATGTATTGACAGCAAGGCGGCTGGTTCCGCGTCCAGCGTGGCGGTTTGCACGCAGCAGCATGTGTCTGGTGTGGCTGAGTTGGTTAGTTCACACAGGCTTAGGAATACGCGCGCGCGCTGAGAAGCAGAACTTTTATGATGGGCAAGGAGGGGGATCAGTTGACCAAGCCGATCAGCTGACCCCAGAGCTGGTAGCTATTGGTTGATCACTTAAGGGTGGCGCCAGAGAGCACTACTCCATATATAGTTACTGCTGGACAGTCACAAGTTGTCTGCCGTTGCGAACACTACGTGGAAGCACTCAGACCTTAGTCAGATCCAACAGTGTGTTTGAACCAGGAGGACCTGGGAATTCACACTGAGCCAGTTTACTTGTATTATTGCTCTGTTATATGTTAGACTAGTTCCAGGGTGTAGAGACCACGGACCTCACACCCAGACTAGGGAACTTGTGTTATTCTGTTATACATCAGACTAATTCCAGGGTGTAGAGACCACGGATCTCACACCCAGACTAGGCATTGTTTAATATCTGTTATGACTTATTGCTTTCCTGACTATTCCTTTTGATCACTGATTCGGTACCTTGCATATCTGATATTCCGTTGCCAAACCCTGCTTGCCTTGGATACCGAATCAGCTTTCTGTCTTTGTACTTTGTCTGTCCGTGTGTTGCCGACCTGGCTTGCCCGACCTCGAGAGCCATCTCTCCCCTTAAGAGATAGTCTCCGGATCAGATAGTGATATCCACCTTCTGGTGTCACTCACCCTCTGGTCCTTCCTACCTCCAGCCTAACTCCACCCCTTGGAGAGTCTCAGGCTGCTGGAAGATCCCTGTACTCTCTAAAGCAGTATTGCCTATACTGCCTAATATCACCTGCTCATCAGGTGTGTTTCTCAAAGTGTTACTGTTACACCAAACACTCTTATATACTTAGATGTCCAGAGGTTAGTAATATACTGTATCTGTATTATCGGTGATTCTGTAGATCATCAATAATCGGGTATATGCTGTATCTGTATTCTTGGTGACACTGCAGATCACCAATAATCAGATTCAGGGCCGGCCTTAGGTTTCACAGCGCCCTGAGCGAAACCTGATTTTGTGCCCCCCCCCCTTCATCCTCTTCCCGCGTACACACACACACACACACACACACACACACACACACACACACACACACACGCACGCACGCACGCATGCACGTATACACACACACAGGCCCATATGCAATTCCTCTTTTCTCCTGAGATATCTCCTAGAACAGTGGTTCCCAAACTTTTTGATGTTGTGACACATCACGCCAAATGCTCAGATCTCTGTGACATGTATGTATAATAGAAAAAATACTATTAATAACCACGAATGGACTGAAAGAGTGCATTATCCTGAATACACTTAAAAATGAAGGCTAGAACCTTTCAGGGATATTAATAAAAACTTAATAAAAACAATCAGTGGGACAGTTAGTCGCCTTCCCCCCATTTAGAATGATAGCACAGCACTAACAATTTGCACCACGTGTTATAGCCACAGTGCGCCCCCCCCAAATGCCCTCAGACTCAGTATAGGTAGGTAGCCAGGTATAGGTGCCCCCAGTATAGGATCTCATGTGTAGGTGCCCTCAATATAGGTTGCCAAGCATAGGTGCCCCAGTATAGGAAGTCAGTTGAAGGTCTCCATCCTCCCCATAGGTAGTCAGGCGTAGGTGCCTCCAGTATAGGTAGACAGGTGTTGGAGCCCTCAATAAAGGTAGCCAGGTGTTGGAGCCCTCAGTAAAGCTATAGGTGCCCTCAGTATAAGAAATCAGGTGTAGGTGCCCTCAGTATAGGTAACCAGCTATAGGCGCCCCCTTGGAAGCTGGCGCCTTGAGCGACTGCTCCGGTCGCTTATATCAAAGGCCGGCTATGATCAGATTCTCTCTGCGTGCTGACACCGATCGTTACAAGTAGCCTTTCTTTTGTTCCACAGCAGGCACCTCTTCCACCATGCCTTTTTGAAACAGATTTTTTACAGCTGATTCCATAGTTCCTTGCAATGGAGTGCTCTAACTCTTCTTTGTTGCAATGAACTTTGTCGGAGGACAGTTAAAGAATTCCAGCTTCAGGCCTAGAGCAATGATATTTAGAATGAAGCTGTTGGAGGTTATCTTTTCCCAAAAAGGAAAGAAATCTGTCAACCAGCCACCGACTGGACCGTCATTGCTGGGATTGCTGTGAAGGCTTTGTTTCTGCGGTGGATTGGAAAGGGTTAAACATAAATCCTTTTGATTTGTCTTTTGAGTCTGCCAATTTTTATTCTGATCTTGCTTGCCCTTAATGTTTTTCTTAAAGTTCCGAAAACTTTTCCTTGGAAAACAGGGATGAGCAGAAACTACATCAGTGCGAATTTACACATCGTAGTTCGCATCTACGCATCGCAGTTCGTAGGTGAAGTTTCAAAACTATGCTTACGAATTTACACGTAGCAAAGTACCGCTACGCGTAGCTTACGCCCACTATGCGTAGTTAACATGCGTATTACGTAGTGAACTACGAATGCGTTACGCACGTCTAATTTTCCGCGTGCTATTGTATGCTTACGAATTTACGCATTGAAAAGGGGAATGTACGTATAGACGAGTTCCCGGTATAGACATTTAACAGAGCCAAAAAGAAGATTACCTTCAAAAGGCAGGGTACACAGTTTGCTTTTTGCTGTCAAATCACCATCCCATCCCTTTAGCCATAAAAATCTTCTTACACAGTTGATTAAGGCCGCAGATTTGGCCGCAATCCTGATCGCTTCAAGAGAAGTGTCACACAAAAACTTGGCTGCAAGCATAAGAACTGAAACAGACCCCAGCATTTCATTATGTGGAGTTCCTTTCTAAAGATTTGTTTCCAAACCTGTCAGCCAAATATTCAAACACCTTGCGGTACAAGTAGCGGCCAAATTTGGAGCAAAAGAAGCAGCGTTTGAATCGCAAGCGCGTCTCAAAAGTGCTTCCATCTTTTTATCCGACACGTCTTTAAGATTGCCCGTGTCTTCAAAAGGGATGGGAGAATCTCTTGACAGTTTAGATACAGCAAGTACCAATTTAGGCATTTTTAACAATTTTTCTAATTTGACATCGTCAATAGGAAACCTCCTTTTGTTTGTCCTATGAAATGCTAATTTTTTGTCCAGTTCCTTCCATTCTTGAGCTATAAGCTCCACAATGGAATCATGAATGGGTAAAGAAGGACCTAATGGTTCTAACAGTTCTTCATATAATTTGTCTTCTACCGATGAGGATTTAGAAACCTCAGGTAACATGTCCAATGCACCTTCGATGAATTGCAATAATTCATCAATTTGCTCAGGTAATAATTTAAACTTTGCTTTTTCTAGGAATATCCTCCTCCTGGGCAGATGTAACCACCCCAGCCTCTTCCCCGTCAGAGGAAGTCTGTGTGTCAAGTTTAGGCGGATCCTGAACCCTCCCCCCCAATAACTGGTGAACCCAATTCAACAGGAGGATTAGGATTAGGAACACTTTGAGGAGTTACATTTTCTTTTACATTTTTAAAAGTCTATCTCTTCTTGAAACATAATCGTCATTCTTTTTAAGGAGGATTCCCCTTCCCCATTAACCATGCTCTTAGTACAACCATGACAAAAAGGCTTTAAAAAATGAAGGGAAAGAGACTTTTTGCAAACGCCGCAGGACCTTTTTCTAGGTTCTGATGCTGGCATCCTTTTAGAATCCTGTAAAATACATAATAAATACAAGACCCCTCAGTATGCAAACCATAAGCAAACATATAAAACAGCAAACAATAATGATCAGCAAAGTTATACGACCTGCTCCGCTGAAGTGGTTGCTGAGCTGTCCCGGCCCTGAGAGGATTCTGTGGCACTCTCCGTGACTGCTTAGGGATGGAGTGCTGGCGAAACGAAACCCTAAATAGCCTCCAGGTGTGCCCAATTCGCTCTTCCGTGCACGCAAAGTGCACTTCTGGTCCGCACTGGCCATCTGCGTCTCACCAGGCGGAAGTGTGCACCGTCAATAGCCGCTGTACTGCAACTGTGGCTAACTACTTTGCTCCCTGTGCAGCAGCGGCTGGTCCTCCACCAATCGGCTTCTCTGGACGCAGCCGGACGCCCGACAACTTCCGGCGGAAGTCAGCACCTTCCATGTGGGACACCGAGTGCACGCTATGCGGTGATTCAGAAGCCGATAGCTGCGCCATTAGGTCCCCACAGGCACCAACCGCATGCTCCCCTCCCCCCCCCCACGCGAGGACCCGACAGGCTGTTCACACCAGGTCTCCCGCACCAGGATCCACTAAGAACATCCCCCAGACGGTGGTAAGCCAGACCCGCCTACTCACCCTCAGCTCACAAATGGAGCTGGACCTTACTGCCTCCTATCCCATGAGGGACAGGAAAAGCACTGAGGTCTGCATGGTGTGACGTGCTTTTTAAGCCTTACTGCATTTCCTGTCCCTTTCAGGAAGGGGAAGTAATCTCTAGCCCCCATCATGTGGGACTAATGGAAATGTGCCCTGTGTATGTATGCGGAGAGTTTAGCCTGTCCAATTCTTCCTTATGTCACTAATCACAAATTGTATTTTGATCTCTCCCATGTGTTGCATGACAGCCATGGCAGATAAGCTCATTTGAAAGCACAGGATTAGAGGTGTGGCGAATGGTTCCAGGCGAACTTTGGGGGTTCGCGTTCGCCTGGACCAGGCAAACTTTTGCGGTCGTTCGATTTGCCCCATAATGCACTATGAGGGTCAACTTTGACCCTCTGCATCACAGTCAGCAGGCACATTGTAGCCATTCAGGATACACTAAGCCCTGGAGCCCCCCCCCCCCTATATAAGGCAGGCTTGCTGGCCATTAGAGTCACTCGTCTGCCTGCTATTAGACAGACTAGGGCGAGCAGCTGCAGATTGTTCTCCTAGGGACAGATTAGTAAGGTTCTTGGCTGCTTAGCTTGCTCCTGGCTGATTCGTATTGCTTTTATAGCACCCCTCAACAGCTCTTTTCAGAGCTAATCCTGTTTTGTTTTTTTTTTGTTTTTTTTGTGTGTGTCAAACTGACACTTTTGTTGCAGATACAGGCTTGCTAATTCATACTGTGTGTGCCACTGCCAGCAACCCAGCACATTCAGTGACTACCTGTGTGTGTGACAGGGAGCTGCACATTGTACTACCCAGTACTGCATATACCCAGTACCTGTTGTGTTTACTTAACCCACCTCATCACTGCATATACCTAGCTTTGTGTTGAGTGAACCCAGCTCTCTGCATCTAACTACCTGTTGTGTTGAGTGAACCCACCTCACTGAATATAACTACCTTTACTGTTGAGCGAACCCACCTCACTGCATATAACTACCTGTTGTGTTGAGTGAACCCAGCTCACTGTATATAACTACCTGTTGTGTTGAGTGAACCCAGCTCACTGTATCTAACTACCTGTTGTGTTGAGTGAACCCAGCTCACTGCATATAACTACCTTTACTGTTCAGTGTACCCACCTCACTGCATATACCTAGCATCCCCCGAGATGGACAAAATGGACAAACCAGGTAGAGGAAGAGGTAGAGGCAGACCCAGAGGAAGGCCACCTGGCACCGGCAGGTCTGTGCGAGGTGGTGTTGCTGTGATTTCATGCAGACCTGGCCCAAAATACAGTGCTCAGAAGAAGGCACGTGCCATCACTTCCCAAAATTGTGAGGACGTTGTTGAGTATTTAACACAGAACACCTCATCTCCCGCAGCCAGTGCCACCAGCGCTAGTACAAGCACCACATTTGCTGCATTTGACACTTCGCAGGAGTTATTTGGTGGTGGTGAAATCACTGATTCACAGCCACTACTGCAACAACAAGAAGAAGGTGCAGGTACACCACCTCATACGTCTGAGTTAGGTGGTGATAGTATGGACTTAACGTGTGAGGAGGGGGATGATGAACCACCTGAAGTTGGTGCAGTTGTGGAGGTGTCGGAGGAAAGCGAAGCTGGGCAGGAGGAGAATAACGACGATTATACGGATGCCACGTATGTTCCCAGTAGAGGAGATGACCAGGGGACAGTTCAGAGGGGGAGTCAGAGAGAAGTAGGAGGAGACGACTCCATGATAGAAGCAGAGGGAGCTCGTTCTCAGAAACAGCTGGGGACAGTGTCCAGCACCATGTATCGCCAGCTATGGACACCCAGCCAACATGCCCTTCAACGTCAGCTGCTGATGCCACCATAGCGCCATCACCCCAGGGGGGCTCAGCGGTTTGGAAATTTTTTTAACATGTGTGTCTCAGATCGGAGCAAAGCCATCTGTTGTCTCTGCCAGCAAAAATTGAGCCGTGGAAAGGCCAACTCTCACGTAGGGACAAGTGCCTTACGAAGGCACCTGGAGAAAAGGCACAAACAGCTATGGCAAGAACACCTGAGGAAAAGCAGCACCCAAAAGACAAGCCACCCTCCTTCTCCTCTTCCTCCTTCAGGTGCATCGTCTTCATCCGCTTTCTCCCTTGCACCTTCACAGCCACCCTCCTCCACACCGACTCTGCCCTTGAGCGTTTCCTTCTCCTCTGCCCACAGCAGTAGCCAGCTGTCCATAAAGGAAGTATTTGAGCGTAAGAAGCAAATGTCTGCCAGTCACCCTCTTGCCCGGCGTCTGACAGCTGGCGTGGAACTATTAGCTCACCAGCTATTACCATACAAGCTGGTGGAGTCAGAGGCTTTCTGTAAGTTTGTGGCCATTGCTACACCTTAGTGGAAGATACCAGGCCGCAATTATTTTTCACAAAAGGCCATACCCAAACTGTACCGTGCAGTTGAGAGGCAAGTGGTGTCATCTATTGCGAAGAGCGTTGGGTCAAGGGTCCACCTGACCAGGGATGCCTAGTCTGCCAAGCACGGGCAGGGCCGCTACATAACGTACACAGCCCATTGGGTCAACCTGGTGACCGATAGCAGCAAGCAGGGAGTACGTGGCTGCGCAGCGGACCGACTTGTCACACCTCCACGGCTTGCAGGCAGGCCTCCTGCCACCTCCTCTTCGCCTGCTACATCCTCTTTGCTGTCGTCATCCTCCTCCTCCTCCTCCTCCTTGGCTGGTGCCGCAATCTCCTCTCCAGCTACACAGCCCCTGCAGCCCAGGGCCTATGCTGCATGCCAGGTACGACGGTGTCACGCAGTCTTAGACATGTCTTTCCTCAAAGCGGAGAGTCACACTGGAGCAGCTCTCCTGGCTGCTCTTAACAAACAGGTGGAGCAATGGCTGACCCCACACAAGCTGGAGATCGGCAACGTGGTGTGTGACAATGGCAGCAATCTCATTTCCGCGTTGAATTTGGGAAAGCTGAAACATGTACCCTGCATGGCACGTGCTGAATCTGGTCGTGCAAAGATTTGTGTCCAAGTACCCAGGCTTAGAGGACGTCCTGAAGCAGGCCAGGAAGTTGTGTGGGCATTTCAGGTGATCTTACACGGCCATGGCACGCTTTGCTGACATTCAGCGTAGAAATAACTTGCCGGTGAGACGCCCGATTTGCGATAGCCCGACTCGCTGGAATTCCACACTGCTCATGTTCTCTCGCCTGCTAGACCAGGAGAAAGCAGTCACCCAGTACCTGTATAATTACAGTATAAGGACACAATCTGGGAAGATGGGGATGTTGTGGCCCAACAATTGGACACTGATGCGAAATGCATGCAGGGTCATGGAGCCCTTTGAGGAGGTGACCAAACTGGTAAGTCGTGCTGAGGGCACCATCAGCGACTTGATCCCCAACGCTTACTTCCTGGAGCGTGCCATGCGTAGAGTGGTGGATACAGCTGTGGAGGAGCGTGAACAAGAACAGTTACGGCAGCAGGAGTCGTGGGAGCGATTGTCATCCGAACCAGATGTTTCCTCAACACCTGCGGCAGCACATAGCGGGGAGGAGGAGGAGGAAGAAAAGGAGTCGTGTGGGGATGGAGAGGAGTCAGACTCTGATGATGATGATGAGGAAGGTGTTTCTATGGAGGAGGAAGAGGCGGCGGAAGAAGAACAACCACGGCAGCCGTCACAGGAGGCTTCTGCTGCTCCACGTTCCCGTGGTATGGTTTGTGGCTGGGGGGAGGAAGAGGAGTTGCGTGCCATCACTGAGGAAGAACAAGAGGAGATGGAGAGTACGTCTGCACCCAGCTTTGTGCAGATGGACTCTCATATTGTCCAGCCTGTTGAGGGACCCCCGTATCAAAAAACTCAAGGCGAATGACCTGTACTGGGTGGCCACGTTACTAGACCCTCGGTACAGGCACAAAGTGGCGGACCTGTTACCAACTCCACACAAGGCGTAAAGGATGCAGCACTTTCAGAACAAGCTGTCAATTATGCTTTACAATGCGTTCAAGGGTGATGTGGCAGCACAACGCAATCAAGGTACCACTGGCAGTAACCCTCCTCCTCCCAAGTCCACGCAGGCAAGGACAGGACGCTCCAGCGATCTCAGGGTGATGTTGGACATGCTGACATTCTTTAGTCCAACTCCTCGCCATAGTCCTTCCGGATCCACCCTCCACCAACGCCTGGACCGGCAGGTAGTCGACTACCTGGCCTTGAGTGTGGATGTAGACACTGCGAGCAGCGACGATGAACCCTTGGACTACTGGTTGCACAGGCTTGACCTGTGGCCAGAGCTGTCCCAATTTGCCATACAACTTCTCTCTTGCCCTGCCACAAGCGTCCTGTCTGAAAGGACCTGCAGTGCAGCTGGAGGCATTGTCACTGAGAAGAGAAGTTGCCTAAGTCACGACAGTGGTCAGTACCTGACCTTTATCAAAATGAATGAGGCATGGATCACGACCGAAGACTAAGTTAGTCCCCACACACAGCATCTCTGCCTGCAGGCCGCTTGCCTTCTCCAAAACCACCAACAGGGTCCAGGACTCTAGGCGGATTCCTGAATTTTTAAGGACGCTGCTAGCAGCGGCCGCTACACTAATTTTTCTGGTGCGTGTACATGCCTGACTAATTTTTCTGGCTGCACTGCGGGAAGCTGCAACAAAAAAAAAAAACTAAAAAAGGCATGCACATGTGCCCATCCCCCTTCGTGATCATTACCTTGGTGAAGGGGCTTGCATATCACAATGAAGCAATGACCGCCGGCTATTTGAGTGTCTCGGGTGGGGGTAGCACACAAAAGATAATAAGGTCGTTGCTACAATCAATTGCAGTTGTTTGGGCTGGAGTGTGTTAAACCTTCCATTAGGAGAGGAGACATTGTTAGTATCCTCCTGCAGAAGGAGGCTAGATGGATATATAACCTTAATACCAAAGCACCTCTTGGCTTGAATGAGATTATTAGATTTCTCAGGATTCTTATAGGTTTTCGTTTGATTAATGGCTCTTATTGACATATGTATCTTTATATTCTATAATTATGTCGTGTCTGTACTTTTTATTATTATTTAGTACAGTGTGTGTGTGTATATATATATATATATATATATATATATATATATATATATATATATATATATATATATATATATATATATATATATATATATATATATATATATATATATATATATATATATATATATATATATATATATATATATATATATCTTGTCACCAACTGTCCCTCAAAAGGAGCTCACAATCTAATCCCTACCTAGCATTATCATATATTCTGTCTTGGACTTCTATATATGGATCATGGACATTGCCGGATATGTTAATGAGTGATGAATTATGTCACTTATTTTGGACCATTACCAAATACTCTCTGGATTTTTGCGCCTTTTTGATTCGACGTGTTTTGTGCCATTTTACGCCGCTGTTCCTGGATAGGACTATGTGTGTCAATTATGGACTCATGTACTGTGACTTTAATGCAATTTAATGTGTCTCTTTCTCCCTTCCTGCGATATATAATGGATTGTTTCCAATTAATTGATTCATGTATATAAAATGATTGATTGATTTAAT